>NC_056726.1:1629812677-1629850177 GCF_019279795.1 Protopterus annectens | reverse complement strand
CTGGGCAAGGAGTTTTGGCTGGTAACATTGGACCTCAAGGAGGCATACCTGCATGTCCCAGTCAGACAAAGCTGCAGAAGATACCTCAATTTTCTTGCAGGTTCAATCCACTATCAATTCTCTGCATTGCCCTTTGGCTTATCTACTGCGCCCAGAGTATTCACGAAATGCCTGGCATCAGTAATTGCCTACTGCAGACTTCAAGGGATACAAATTTACCCTTGTTTGGACGACTGCCTGATCCAAGCGGACAGCAAGCACATACTTCTGGAACATCTGGCTTATGTAACACGGTTATTGAATTCTCTGGGATACACAGTCAACAAAGAGAAATCCAGGCTAACACCATCTCAGGAAATAAATTTCCTGGGTGCCAACTTGGACGCAATCACCCAGATGGCCTACCTCACGCCAGAAAAACAGGGGCAACTAAATCAGTACTTCAAAATACTAGCAAATTGTACCAGGCTCACTGCAAGGAAAATCCTGCAGGCTCTGGGCTTCATGGCATCTTGCATTCTTTTAATCCCATGTGCAAAGTTGCACATGAGGAAACTTCAGTGGTACCTAAAAAACCTATGGTCTCAACACAGCCACAGTTTGGAAACAATAATACCAATAATCCCATGTTTGCAAAAGGAATTTCTATGGTGGGCCCAAGCATGTCAAACAAACACAGGTCTTCCATTCTGCAAGCCTCAAGCAAATCAAGTCATCACAACAGACACCTCAGACTACGCCTGGGGGGGCGCACATGACAGACAGGTGCATTCAGGGCAAATGGTCTCAAAAGGAAAAGCACCTTCATATCAATCAAAAAGAAATGCTAGCAGTGATAAATGCAATTACAGCTTTCAAGGACCTCCTGCATCCAGGGCAATTATTGATAAGAACAGACAACACCACAGTAATGTGGTACATAAACAAACAAGGAGGAACACATTCACACCCCCTGTGCAGACTAGCCATGTCACTTTGGAACTTGGCTCAGGAATGGCAAATCGAACTTCAAGCACAGTACTTGCCAGGTTTGGAAAACACGCTGGCAGTCAATCTAAGCAGAAATATGACAGACCCACACGAATGGAAGTTGCATCCTCAAGTGTTTACAAAGATAATCCAAGAGTGGGGAAGGCCAGACATAGATCTCTTCGCCTCCCACAGGAATCATCAATTGGTAAAGTTCTGTTCAAGGACCTTTCATCCAAAGGCCTGGAGAGTGGACGCCCTTTCTTTCAGTTGGGCAGCATGGACAGTTTACGCTTTCCCACCTTTGCCTCTTCTGCCCAAGGTGCTCTTGAAAGCAAGAGCATACAGACCGAAGATGGTACTGATTGCTCCAGACTGGCCAAGACAACACTGGTACCCACTCCTGAGGAGCCTAACGCATACTCCTCCCTGGTCCCTACCTCTAATGCCTCTTCTACTGACTCAGCACAGCTACAAAACTCTTCACAGTCAGCTGAAAACACTCAGTCTCGCTGCATGGAAAATTCCTTAACACCACAACAGACCCTACTCTCCAAAGAGGTGCAGGATGTCATTTTGGAGGCCAGAAGGCCATCTACTAGAAAGGCTTACTCCGCAAAATGGAAACAGTTTTGCTCTTGGAATGAGAAAAAAGGCCAGGATCCTAAAAAACTGAATTTGCCTCATATATTACAGTATCTAACTGAGCTGTTGAACAGTGGACTTTCATTTTCCTCCATAAAAATTCATGCCTCAGCCATTTCTGCAGAATTCAACACTGATCCACCCTTATTCTCTCACCCACTCTTAAGACAGTTCCTCAGAGGGGCTAAGAATATAAGACCTCCAAGGAAACGACCAATACCAGCCTGGGATCTTAATTACATTCTAGAAAAATTAACATTGCCTCCCTTTGAACCAGCTGCCTCTACAGATTTGCAATATTTGTCCTGTAAAACAGCTTCCCTTCTGGCCATTACCTCAGCTCGTAGGGTTTCGGAACTACAAGCCCTCATGGCTGTGCAGCCCTTTCTCATCTTCCATCAGGACATGGTTTCCCTTCGAACCAACCCGTCATTTATGCCTAAAGTGGTATCCAGGGTAGCTTTAAATCAAGCCATACACTTGCCTACCTTTTACCCCAATCCTCAAAACAAAGGGGAAAGGCTGCTACACTCCTTAGACATCCATAGACAGCTACGTTATTGTTTGGACAGAACAAAGCCTTTCAGGAAATCAGAACAACTTTTTGTGTCCTATGCTATAGGAGCTCAAGGGAAGCCAATTCCCAAACAGACAATTTCAAAATGGATAGGCCACTGCATATGGTTTTGTTACTCCTTTCATGGAAAATCTGTCCCTACAAGCATCAGATCCCACTCCACCAGGGCCACAGCTACCTCTACAGCCTTCCTCAGAGGAGTTCCTACCAAAGATATTTTGGAGGCAGCCACTTGGAGTTCTGTGCATACCTTCACCAAACACTACCACCTGCCTTTATACTCCAAAACTAGGGCAGGCTTTGCCACTGCTGTGTTGCAGGGCATTCTGTCTCATCCCAGTTCCACCTAGTGCATACCACCCTGTGCGTAGCTTTGGGATTCTACCCATCTGTGATTACTGCAGCTGTATGCACGATGAACATAGTACAGTTTTGTACCTACCATAAATGTAGATGTTCGAGTGCTAATACAGCTGCAGTACAGGTTTCCCTCCCTCCCTCCTTCCCCTCTTAGTAAAGGCCTAGGGGCTACCCCTCATACAACCTGATTGGATTATCCTTCTATGGTATATTTGCTTGCAACTACTGATTTTTGTTTATATTGCATTGCATGAATATATATATATAATTTATGTATTGCCTTCCTTCTGGGGGCACCTGACATCTGGGGCAAGAAAGACTGAAGAAACTGGCGTCTGCTGTGTCTTATATACCCCTGTCTCACTGACGTCAGGAAAGAAAGCGACAACAACCGACGCCGGACCTAGACTTTGGAATTCGGCCGACCGAGGACCCGCCTGACGGCAGAGAACCCATCTGTGATTACTGCAGCTGTATTAGCACGCGAACATCTACATTTATGGTAGGTACAAAACTGTACTTTGGCAGACTCCACTTCACCAAAACAGCTTTAAACCGAAAGCACAGACTTCCGAAATCCTTTCCCTGAGAAAGGAACCACTTGGCCACCATGGGAAAAAAACCTCAACAGACCAAAACTAAACCCACCTGACTCTGAGATCACACTTCACTGGAGAAAGGGCAGAGTTCACCCTGGTGCCCAAAGTGGTTCCTTCACAAGGAAAGGATTTCGGCAGTCCGTGCTTTGTTTAAAGCTGTTTTGGTGAAGTGGAGTCTGCCAACTAGGAATCTATGAAATGTTATTTCGGTGAGTTAAAGCAGATCCATATAGATAAATATGTTGTTTACTATGACAGTCTTGAAGCACGTAGTCTTGACATGCACAATCCTCAGACTGTAGTATTGAAGACTGAAATGCTAAAGACTAGAATATTGAACTCCCCCCCTTTTTTTTTTTGCACTCATATCGGGGTTTATACTGGTAGGGGTATTTGAGATTCAAGATTTTTAGATATTGCAGTCTTCAGTGTTTTGATCTCTATTGTTTCGGTATTGTATATTTCTTTGTTGCCTTAAAGGGTGTGATAATAAACCACGTTGGGGTAAATTGGAATGCTGGCTGGTTGTCGTATCCTATATAGGATATAACCCATACAGCTTAGGCTACTGCAGCAACTGATCAGTTCGATTATCTACCATTATAGTAAGTTAACTTGCACAGCTGTACTATTTCTACTTTATCTGATTCTAAGAACGTTATTAAAGGTAAAATGAGAAAAGGCTAACTTTATTGGTCCGTGCTGGCCCAGACAGCCTTGGCTTACACTCCTATCCAGATGTTGTAGGCACTTCCAATAACATGCCTTTGCACAAGACTGTTAAGGCACAGTACTGCACACACATTGCAAGTCTCAGAATTTAACAGCTTGGGAGATCTTGGGATAAGTCCAAACAAGTTGGAGGTTACTGCCTGTCTTGAACAAAATAAAAAGATCAACTACTGTAAAATTGTTTTTTTAAATGGACCAGATGTTCTCACTGTGTGAAAGTAAAGGCTTACACCTTGCATGCTTTATAATTCCAAGAATAACAGACTTCCTTCTTTACTACTGGCCTGCCTTATTCTTCTCTCAGGGTGCACTTAACTGCTTGTTCAAACTGTATTTCTCTCTCCAACTATTAGACTATAGCCGCAAAACTTAAAATAGGAAACTGCGCTTTGACCGTAACCATGACATATAACATGGCTTTTAAATGAGAAATCATTTATTTAAAAGTCAGTACTTGAAGGAAACATCACCACACTATCTTAGGAGAAAAGACTTGTTCAGGTCAAGTGCCGAGTGAGGTGGCAGTTTTCAGTAACAGACATGAAGAGCCTGTACTGTTGTATATGGCTGTTATAATACTTTGCAGCATAACTCAGTGGGGCCATCATCATAATTTGTTGCAAAGCACCTAAAATTGTACAAACAGGCTTCCACTATAGACTGGGTGAACTATTCCTGCACCAATGCACTCACCCAATGATTCCTTGACTTCATCACTTCTAATGCACTAGATCAGCTGGTCTTCTCCCCCACAAGTGGAGATAACACTAGCAGTTGGCTAGAGCTACCCAGTGTATTACTACTAAATCAAATCTCAACAGCACAAAAGCTCTACCACCTACCAGATAAAATTCCAGCACTTAAGAGCATTATTGAGCCTTACAGAACCACTAGTGAACTAAGATCTAGCAACCAAAATCTAATAAAAGTAATCAGACATAAAAATGAAGCGGGTAAATCCCTATATGCCTGCACAATAGCCCAGGCCAGGAATACACTTCCAAACCACATAACCGCCACAACCTCTCCAAAACAATTTAAACACCTTCTAAAAAAACTCTACTCTAATAATTGGCTATGCTCATGCTACGCCCCAGGTTTATCCAGACCATGGCAAATCACTAAGATCCCCACCAATATCTATTTAATCCTCCAAAGCATTGTAAAGTTCCTTGTAGAATTAACTTCTACTGGCCATATGAATGAAGAATTCTTCCTTACAAAACTGAATCCTAATAAACAGTAACCTCCTAATCTAAGACTATCTATCTCTCAAATTGTATCCTAACAATTAAACCAATTCTAGAACTTTTTCCTAGTAAACACCTGCTCTTTTGATGCTCTCCCTACTGTAAAAAAAAAAAATTATTACATTTTGTACGACTGCCTAAATATGGCCTATTGTGTAAACTAAATATCTAGCAATCGTTTTTATGTGACCTATGTATCATGTGATATTTAACTTTGTATGACTATTTGCTGCATAGAATCACACTGACAACTTGTAACTTTGACATTAACCTCTATTGATGCTTATTACATCTGTACCAAATGATTTAACCAACTTGTAAATTAACTAACTTGGAGCTTTTCTCCCCGGGCCTCCGCTGAAAATGGACCTGCGTCCAGTCGGACTCTCCCGGTTAACAAATGAAAAATAAAATAATGGACTTGGTTCTCACTAACATGGGCGACTGCTGCACTACTCCCATAGTATGCTCTTCCCTGGTGAGATCAGATCATTGATCTGCCTCATTCGAGGTTTCTATACCACCTAACCCCTCCCCAGACATAACCAGGCTAAAAAACTTCTCAAAAGCAGACTACAACCTCCTAAGGGAGGGTATGAGCAGCTTCACACCACCACCCTCAGGTGATGCAGGCAACTATGCTGAACAGTACGTTAGTGCAGTATGCAAGCACCTGTACAACTGCATGGACTCAGCCGTACCCAACAGAAGTAAAATCTGCTCCTCGAGGAAACACAAACCTGTCTGGTGGACATCCTCTATCAACAGGCCTTGCGACTAGTGAAAACCTCCAAAGTCAATTACGAGCTGAAACTAGCCTCCAAAACCAAGGGAAACCACAAGTCCTTCTTCAGTTACATTAGGAACCTCCATGGCAAATAAGTTTGTTCTGAACTAGTACCACTTACACTGATCCTGCTAACTTAGCCAACCTGCTGGCTGATAGGTTCAACGCAAACTTCACCCCCTTATTGCCCACCCCCCAAAGGCCCAGTCGACATCCCCGATACTTGTCCCACACACCAAGTGTTAAAGGCCCTATCCAAGGCAAAGAACACATTTTCTATGGGACCTGATAGTATCCCAGGCTGTATTCTGCACCATCTCCAGCAAGAACTAGCTTCACCATTGCACAGCCTATTCAGCCACAGCCTAACTACAGGCTTCATTCCAGCAGAGTGGAGAACTGCCATTGCCATCCCTTTGCACAAAGGTGGTGCCACTACTGACCCGGGAAACTATCGTCCCATCAGCTTGACAAGTCTGATCTGTAAAGTCATGGAGCGTATTATTATAGATCTCATAAACAAGGACATAGGCAATCTCCAAGCACTCGACCCCACCCAATTTGGATTTGTCAAGGGCAGATCTTGCCTATTGAACCTAGTTAACTTCTCTGAGACTGTCACCAAGGCCCTGGTTGAGCGAAAGTCAGTGCAAACAGCCTACCTTGACCTGGCCAAGGCCTTTGACACAATCCCCCACTCTGGCATCATCAAAAAGCTATCACAACTTAGTGTTGATCCCTATCTAGTCAGATGGGTGGGCAACTGTCTCACAGTAGGACCCACAAGGTCAAAATAGACACTGCCAACTCTGACAGCAGACCTGTCACTAGTGATGTTCCCCAAGGATCTGTCCTGGGACCCCTACTGTTTGGCATATACTTCTCATAGGTCCAGGCAAAGACAAAGGGCCTGTGGCTGACCAAGTCTGCAGATGACTGTAAGCTGGGTGCTGTCATTGACTCCCCAGGTGATGTTAACATACTGCAAGTGGGTCTCACAGCTACAAATAACTGGTGCCTAAGTCATGACCTTAAGTTAAACACAAAAAATATATTATCATACCATTCGGCAAAATCACGGCCCCTACTGATTACCACATCAACGGCAACCCCCTAAGCACACAACCTGTGGTGAGAAACCTGGGTACTCAGGTTGACAGCAGTCTCACATTCGACCATGATGTGTCGGCGGTGGTCAGAAAAGCCATTTACTTGGTTAATCTTGTAAGTAAAGGGATTGCATCCAGAAAAACGGAGGTTATTACCTCTCTGTACTCCTCCCTTATTAGACCTATAATTGAGTATAATGCCTCGTTTGGTATGTACCTCTCCAAACACCTGCACCAACTGGAAAACCCACAGAAATACCTCACAAAGAGAATCCATGGCCTCCAACACCTATCCTATGCGGACAGGCTTAAATCACTATTGAAAACACATTGGATCAGCACCAGTAGTCCAAGCTTTAATAACAGTTACAGCAATCTGTTACCTCGGCAGTTCGCCTTAGTGGATCGAAGTAAAATTTTACACAGCCATTTTTATATATGCCCATACAAACTAGCAATCGGTTGCATAATTGAATAATTGACCAGTTATACAATTCAAGATCCAATCATATAATTACACATTTTTAGATAAAGCAGCAACAAAATCCCTATATAAAAACACAAAGAAAAATCTAGCAAAGCTAGGCTTCTAACTGTGTGATACCTTGAGACACTTGCATCAGAGGCCTCATGGGATGTATGCAAATCACGTTTTAAGGATATCAGGTGTTTCAGCTAAATGGCAATTCCGAATGTCCGTGACTTTTACTTTTTCTTTCATTTTTAAGTCTATTTATGGACAATTTCAGGCCATTAAAGCCAAACCCCTCTAGCTGTGGATATGCATGTGTCTGCCTTCTTATGACATCATCAGCACAGCATAAGAGGAATGTTTGACCTTTGGAAACGCAGGGTTGTCATACCCAGCTGATATCCATAAACATTAGGGTGTCTACAAACTATCCCAACTAACAAACCTAAAACAAAGAGTAAAAAGGTCACACAGATAACCAACTGGTTAAAAAACATAAAAAGAAAAATCTAGCAAAGCTAGACTTGCTAGATTTTTCTTCTTGTGTTTTTTAACCAGTTAAAGTATAACTTTTTTTGGATGTCACATTGTTGAGATGTCTATTGGATTTAGACCTTATAGGAAAGAAACAGCAGTGAATATTTTTTACATGCCACTAGCATGCATTCTGGCCACATGTTGGACTCCCTGCCATATGGGGAGTTTAAAAGGATTTTTGATCATGCAAGTGATGATTGTTTAAAGATGGTGGAATTTAATAAAGTTGAGGTGAGATTGAATCTGTTCATTACTATACCCTCCATTTTTCAATGTGGCAAGTTGTGCTCAAAGAGGTATGACATTGAAGGCATATAAAAGGAGGTTGCATCAAGATAGGCAATCTGTTCATGATAGTTTTGATAAAGAAATAATATTCTCTGTTACTAAGTTTTTGCCCTTCTCTCAGAAGTTTGTGAACATTGTAAGAAAATTTTGGTATATTATAACTGAGAATGAAAATATTGGCCACTTGTTTCCTAAACGCATTACTTTTTCCTTCAAGGTAAGAATTTAAAGGAGATTCTGATTTATGAGTTTGTACTCATATGTGATGGGTTTGTCATGTAGTATGTTTACTTGTGGACACTGCAGTGTATGTCCTAGGGTTAGGAATTTGTCAGGTAATAGAATTAATGGAAAGCCGTTTTTAGCTAAGTACTCCTTTAACTGTAATTCTACTGGTGTTGTATACATTATAGGTTGTGATTGTCCTAGGCCCAAGTGGTATGTGGGTCAGACAAAAACGTAAGGTGAAGTTCCCTATTTTGGAACATCTTGGGGATGTCAGGAATAGTAGCTAGGCACTTTATGGAAATACATGGGGGAATTGATTCTTGGCTATTTTATTGTGTTCTTGCTAAACCTTTCCTACCTAGTGGGGGTGACTATATAGGAAAGTTACTTGAACTGGAAGCAAAATTGATTTTCAAGTACCAGACTGTCGCCTTCTTGTTTAAACCAGGAAATTAATATGTGAAGTGTAGTTTATTATAGTTTGAAAGGAGAAACTGTTTAATATTTGAAAAAAAAAATTTGGACTGCATTTATATAGGGATTTTGTTGCTGTTTTATTTAAAATGTGTAATTATATGATTGGATCTTGAATTGTATAACTAGTCAATTATTCAGTGATTGCTAGTTTGTATGGGCATATATAAAAATGGCTGTGAAAAATGTTACTTTGATCCATGAAGGTGAACTGCCGAGGTACCAGATCGCTGTAACTGTTATTAAATCTTGGACTACTGGTGCTGATCCTGTGTGTTTTTGATAATACTAGAGGTGGTTGGTGGATAGTGTGTTTTTTGCTTAAATCACTATCACTCCACTCGGTATCATACAGATTGCTCAGAGGTGATCTGTGTCTCGCCTACAAGGCAATATTAGACCCTGCCCTACTAGAGATGCTCCATATCTGTAAGTCTAACTCCTTGCACATTACCTGCTCGATAAGCCTAAATCTAATATGGGACATCAACAAAGCCTGCTGGAGAGAGAGGTTTTTCTCCCAGAGGCTGCCCCGTCACCGGAATAAGATTTCCCATACATGTCAAAGTACCTCACTGACCCTCTTCAAACGCAACCTTGATGAGTGGATGGGAAACCATAAATTTGTCCCAGGTGTTCCACCTTTGTCTCTCATTGACAGGGGCAACAGGTGTGCTGACTGAGGCTTCTTTTTTTGGGATAAACACTTGGCTAGGCTTGTAAGGGCCCCAGGGCCATTAGCCTAGTAACCTCCTATGAACACTACAGGATTCACTGCTTCAGGACTTGTCAATCTTACAGCTCTTGCTTGTCAGGAAGTCTGAGCTTCCTCTGCTTTTGAAATCTTCCAAGAAACAGACCTCCTGTGGTTGTTTTCCAGTATTGGATATAACGACAATGTTCTTACATTATCGGCTCCTAGATTCATAGGTTCTTACTAAGCTTATGGCCAAGACCACCATCAAGATGCTCATCCACATCACCCTGTACTACTAGGGGAATAGCACTGTCTGCCATAAAGTAAATGTTCATCACATATCCCTGGATAAAATTTGCAGTCACACATCCAGTCATTCAAACTGATTTTAAAGGTTGCTGGTAAAGTACAGTGCTTGATATGCAAGGTCAGCCTGTATTATAACCAAGGCATACATTGAGTTAGGTACTTATTGCGCTTTTTGATGATGGTGTGGTATTATAAAAGACATACCATGATTTATAAGTTGTGCAAGGCAGAAGAATTTTCTAATCAACAGATACCTGGTAATGAAAGGGAGAGTCTTTCCAACAAAGGTACTCAGGTTCCTAATGACTGTCAGATTTAAGTAGAGCTAGATTTGTTGGTATTGAGAGTAGCACATAACACACTGAACATTTGTTTGGTCTTGCCATTGCTGAAAAATTTGAGTATGAGAATGTGATTTGAAAACTGTTCACAGTTTGCAGTTCACAGGTAGCTGTAGTCCACTGATACCAGCTTTTAGGCCAGAGAAGTGTATACCAAAGAGGAGGGAGCTCAGGACAGATGCATTTTTATCTAGAGCAAACACCCCTGACCATAACAATATAGGTTCTGTCAACAATTTATCAATCAGCAAACTATGCATGCGTTAATGATGAGTTGGAATAATTTACCAATAGTCCCAGCATGGGAGATCAAAGACTTTGAAAAGGTCCAGGTAATTAATGTCAACTCAGTGTCCCTTGTAAATGGCCTTAATATTCTTTTCAGAAACCTCAACTGAGCAGGCAGTAGTGCCATCTGGCTTCAATTTAGCAGCTTCTAAACAAACTGGTTTGTATCCAGGGCAGAAGATTATATCATTGATCTGAAGTTGTTGTCTTTATTTGGTCTTCAAACTGTGGGTTCTTGGATCCGGCATGTATCCAACTTGGCTGCATATCTAGCATGTGATCTGAGCTCCAATCTCCTCTTCTACCCATATTGCCCGTCTCCTTCCTCCCTTGAGATCTCGTATGCCGCACTTCATGTCTGCATCATGATCCGTTGCTCAGAGCTGCTGTTAGGGCATGTGTTGTATTTTCTCTATTTTTTTTTTATATCCCTTCTCTTAAAGTTCCCTTTTTATAGCCTTTCTACCTCCCCTCCTCATGCATTAGTGTCAGTTTAAAAAAAAAAAACACACTCTACCATTTCTATTGAGCTTTTGTGTGTGTGTCTGTGTAATTTTTTGGGCCTCTCAGCATTACCTGTCATGTCTGAGACTCCAAAACCAGGGTTCCGCAAATGTACGGAGTGTGGCCATAAGCTCACCCCAGCCGATTGCCATACCCTGTGTGTTGAATGCCTTGGGGCTGCCCATCTAAAGACCTCCTGCTCCATCTGCACAGGGTTTATTCCCTTTGCATTGATGGACAGGAGAAACAAATTAATCCTCAGAGGCTTTCTTCCACCTCCTATCACTGGGCCGGAGGCGGCTTCTACCCCGGCTTCGTCTGTCTCCGCCTCGGCCTCTGAGACTCTATCTCCCGCCAAGATGTACAGGGACCAACCAACCAAGTCAAAGGACAAGCCTAGGAAGCAGTTCCCTGATCGCTCTTCCTCCGCGAGTCCTCCAGCAAAGGTCCACTTTTGCTCCAAGGACGGAGTCTTCCTGGCTCCGTTCCCCTCAGTTTTCCCCGGAGCCAGAGGAGCTTCGGACCCGGTCTCTGGCTCAGGTCTCTTCTCACTGCCCCTCTAAGTCAATGTCTATGGCCTCCTCATCCAGATCTACCCACAGTCTTTCCAAAGCAGAGGTGGACAGGGTGATGCAGAGATTTATCCACACCCAGATACAAATGGGAGTCTTGCCTGCTCCCTCTCCCTCCAGAGTTGGGGGCATGCAGTACGCTTTCATTCCAATTACTCCTCCTTCGATCCGACCCTCTGTTTCAGAGCTCTTGAGTTGTAGCCTGTGTGCCGGATCTGAGGGGATGGTATTAGCTCCAAGTTTTTCAGAGCAGAGCCTTCCTCTTGGGATCTCGGTGCCTGGAGGTTTGACTCTGGTTCACCCGTTGAGTCAGTGTTACGGCTTCCTCGGTAGTCCCTTCTCAGGAGATCCATTCCCCTTTGGCTTTCAACGTGGTGGAGAGGGTTGTCTCGATCCCTTCGAGACCCTTGACTATCTCGTCTTCGGAGTCTGCCTCGGCTCCCTCTGTTTTTGGTGTGGATCCGTCCATCCTGCTACCTCAGGGACAGCCTGCCACCTCTTTGCCCCAGGGCACCCAGCTTGGAAACAGCGAGATGTTGGTGAGTCCTCCCCAGAGACCTCCCCCACTGAGGAAGTGCCTCACAAGCATACGTGTAAAAGAAGGCACTTGGACTCCCCACTGGAGTCCCTCACGGAAGACGCCTATTTGGAGGAAGGGAAAGGTTCCTCCTGGTCACCCCCCTCCATTGGAGACATCATGGAAATCATCCGCCAATGTGTGGAGTGGTCTTCCCAAAAACCTAACCCTGATGAATCAGTGTTCCTGGAGGCATTTGGCACAGGACCCTCTACTTCCTGTGTATCCCCTCCCGTATATCCACTAGTGGATCTTATTACATCTTGGGCGTGGAAGAAGCAGGACACAGTGGAACCAATCCCCAAATGCCCGGGCAAGATCTTGAGTGCCCCTACAGATAGGACCTACTGAAACGAGGGATCCCTGGTTGATGCCATGATGGTGGCAGTAGCCACTGAGGAGGAGTTTGCACTGGAGAGCTCTACGGTTCATTCACCTGACCAAGAGTCCAGGACGATGGACCATTTTGGGAAGCAGGTGTATGCTTAAGCGACATTTTCGGTGAGTTTGCTGAATTACTTGGCACACTGATTAGGCTTTAGTGTGATCTGGTCAAAGAGATCACTGAGTCTGCCCCTGGGTCCATGTCTGTGGAGGACAAGAAAGCTTTCTCCTCTCAAATGGCCACCCTCATGTCTATTAACACCTCTATGCGTTTTCTCTCCCATGCAACTTAGGGTGCCACTAGAGCTGCCGGTACAGGCATTGCCATCAGGTGACATGCCTGGCTTTGGCTTTGTGCCGTCTCAGAGCCGTTTAAGGCATTGTTTACTAATGCCCTGTACGACAGTTCTACCCTTTTTGGAAAGCCGGTACGTGATACTCTAGTCCAGAGTGAGAAAGACGAGAAGACACTGTCTGCCATCAGGATCTGCTTTTCAGCCCCTCAACAAACCTTTTCAAGGAGTCAGCGGGGGACCAAGAATATGTGGTTCCAGAACTCTCAGAGCTACCCCAAGGCACTTAGGACTCTCCTTCCCCCAGAGGCAGAGTGGGATTTGATGGGTGTTGCCTTAGAGGCAGAGTGGGTTCGAGGAAACTAGGGTCTTAAGAGCCTTTCTCTGAGAGACCGGCACAGCAACACTGAAGGGTTGCCCAGCTGCTCGGCTCTCGAGGCAGTCTGAGGACATCTCTCACTACACACAACGGCCTGCGAGTCCATCACAGATGATCATTGGGTGTTGTAAGTTATATCCAGAAGGCTATTCAATTCCTTTCAAACAGTCACACCTCTTCCACCCAGACGCCTCCCAGGCATTCCACCCACACAAAGGGAGGAAGCAACCCTATAAATTGCAAAGTTGCTAAGAAAACGAGTCATCCAACATGTTTCCCCCAGACCAGACTGGATTAGGCATTTATTCCAGGTTCTTTTTGGTGCCAAAGAAGACGGGGGACTTGAGACCCATTCTGAATATTTTTCTGTCCTGAACCGGTCAGTTGCCAAGACGAAGTTCAGATGGTCACTGTTATGTCTATCTTGCCCTTTTCTGCAGGAGAGCTATTGGATGTGCTCGATCAACCTCCAGGATACGTACTACCACAGCAAAATGGACAGGCACTCTCGGAGGTTTCTCCGTTTCTGGCTGGGAGCCAATCCTACCAGTTTAGTCTTTGGTCTCACCACAGCCCCCAGGTTCTTTACCAAAGTGGTGGCAGTGGTAGCGGCTCACCTGAGACTACAGGGATTCCAGGTCTTCTCCTACCTGGAAGATTGGCTCCTTGCTGCCCCTTCCTACCAGTTTAGAGCGTGCTCCCCTTTGGTCTCACCACAGCCCCCAGGTTCTTTACCAAAGTGGTGGCAGTGGTAGCGGCTCACCTGAGACTACAGGGATTCCAGGTCTTCTCCTACCTGGAAGATTGGCTCCTTGCTGCCCCTTCCAGGCATCATCTCTGCTAAGCAAGGGATTCCCTACTTCACTTAGCTCAACAGTTGGGCATAAGCATCAGTCTCAGCAAATCATTAGTGGCTCCAGTTCAAGTGTTAGACTTCAGTAGGGTTTAGTTGGATACAATTCAAACCAAGGTCTTTCTAACCCCAGAGAGGATCTGGTCCCTGAAGCTGCATGTCTTCTGTATTCTTCAAGCTCAGTCACAGACAGCAGAAATAGTATTAAGGACGCTGGAGTCCATGGCGGCCACTATCACTGTTTTACCCATGACCCGGTTTCACATGCAGGTACTTCAGTGGACCCTTGTGGTTCAATGGTCCATGTTATATCTTCCGTTGTCATACCCTAGTCAAGTCTCTTGGGTGTGCAGGGACTCTCTTCTGTGGTGGATTCGTTCCCCGGACCTCCTCCGGGGTCGTCCCTTTCTTCTCCCTTCCTCCTTGGCCACAGTGACCACGGATGCCTCCCTACTAGAGTGGGGGACACTGTTCGGGAAGGACGGTCCAAGGCACGCTGTCCCCTTTCAAGACTCAATTGCATATCAGTGTCCTAGAGATGAGAGCGGTGCTTCTAGTGTTGCAGGCTCTCTCTGCCCGTTTTCTCCTATTGACGATTGCACTCCAGATGGACAATATGGCCGTGGTCTGTTACATCAACAAACGGGGGACCAGGTCTTATCCCCTGTGTTGCGAAGCCATGAGGGTGTGGGAGTGGGCGATCTACGGACATTTTCTGGTGGGAATGCACATTCCAGTGAGGTCCCAACATTCTAGCAGACAGGCTTAGGAGGTCTCTTCTGATGCGTTACCCGAGCGGTCTCTGAATCCCTCAGTAGCAGAACAGCTCTTTCTCAAGTGGGGTCAGCCTTGCTGCTTTCTCTCCTTCCAACGTGAAGTGCAGTGAGTTTTTTGCTTTGAACCCCCCCACCGGGGGAAACTCCCAGAGATGCTCTGATTCATGCTTGGCCCCCTGGTCTTTTGTATGCTTATTCTCCTCTGCCCCTAATACCGAAATTTCTTCAGAAAGCCTGCAGGCTGGGGGCCTTAGTCATCTCATTACCCCATTCTGTCCTCGCCAGGTCTGGTTACCCTCTCTGTGGTCAGTCTTGTGGGGCCACCATGGATGTTGGATCTGACTTCAGATCTCATCTCACATCCTTCAGGGATTCCCCATCCAGACCTGGTCAGTCTGAAGCTCACTGCTTGGCTGCTCCAGTTCCCATGATAATCAGGACTCCCAGGTTATCTTCACCGGTCAAAAGGATTCTGGTTTAGGCTCATAAGTCTTCTACCAGGAAGGTTTATTCCAGGAAGTGGAAGTGTTTTTTTTATCTAGGCTTCACAGAGTGAACTAGACCCCTTCACTGCTCTGGTTCCAGCGATTTTTGTAATTTTTAGCAAGCATCTTTCAGCAAGGTGCCAGCTCTTCTATGGCTCAGGTCCAACTGGTAACTATACCTAACTTTCATGTAGGCGACAACATGGTTTCACTAGCCTCGGCTAAGCTTTGTAAAGGGTTTTTGAGAGACACCTTTCTACTTTGGCCACAGGTTAAGTACCAAACACCTCCTTGGGCTCTTAGTTCTGCAAGCTCTGGTCTTGCCCCCTTTGAGCCTGCAGCCTCTGTGGACTTACAATGTCTATCCTGGAAGACTGCTTTCTTGATTGCTATTGTATCTGCCAGAAGGGTTTCGGAGCTTCAAGCAACGTTGATCAAGTCTCATTATTTAATATTTCATAAGGTTAGGGTGTCCTTGTGAATCAATCCATCATTTTTTCCTAAAGTAGCTTTGGAGCTGAATATTAATCAGGTGGTTAATCTCTCGGTTTTCTTCCCAAATTTTCAAAATAAGGGAGAGTACAAATTGCACTTGCTAGATATGCATAGACAGTTAAGTTTTTACCTGCACTGGACTAAATCTTTTCGTAAGTCTGACCAACTCTTTTATTTCCTATTCTAAGCCATTCTTAGGGAAACCAGTGTCAAAGGTCACTATTGCCCGTTGGATTTCCCAGTGTATAATCCTGGCATATTCAGTTAGTGGGTTATCCCCACCACGTCATGTGAAGGCGCATTCCAGTAGATCTATGGCTACCTCAGCGGCCTTTTGGTCCAAAGTATCTTTGGATGATATTTGCACTGCGGCCACTTGGGCTTCTCATAACTTTCATCTCGCATTATAAGCTGGACATTCTATCCAGGAACAGGGCATCCTTTGGCTCCACTATGCTCTGGAATATCCTTCCATGAGGGCCTCCCAGTTGTTTAGTAGCTGGGGACACTGTCCCACAGGTTGAAGACCAAACAAAGACAACTTCAGATAAAGAAGTATGTACTCGCCATAACGTTTCATCTGAGGAGTTGCAGTTTTGTCTTCAACCTTCCCTCCCTCCTTCCCCTCCCTTGCACAGACTGTGGTGGTCTGGCTGGTAGAGGATGTGGTCACCACGGGGATGTATCTTGTTCTCTTTTTCTTGCTTACGGAGATTTTTGTCATGGGACAAGGATTTTTTGGGGGTCAAGTTGTGATGCTAAGTTAGGCAGCAAACTCTATCTAAAGGGAGGAAGGAGACTGAGCATTATGGGTAGGGGAGGAGCTTGGAGCTCGGATGACATGCTGGATATGCGGCCGAGTCGGATCTGAAAACCCACAGGTTGAAGACCAGTGAAGAGCAACAACTCAGATGGAATGTTATGGTGAGTACATAACTTTTTATTTCATTTTAAATGTGTTACATAGCATTACAAATAATAGTAAAGAGGTGAATAAGCCTGTAATTTCCAGGGGGCAGCTTTATGTAAGGCACCACAACAGCTGCACTCGCCCTTTTGGGTTCTAATTGCCATTTCTCTATTCATCTCTTTCAACTAGTAGCTGCTGCCAGAATTATCTGTAAGCTGGAAAAGTATATTGCTTGTATGATGCAATTGCACTTTGTTCATTCAATGGTCAGGGGCTGAATTGAAGAGCTCTGAGGTAATGCATACAGTGCAATGCATGACATCACTATAGATGTTCATAAACTTCAAAGGAATTAAAAACATCCTTATTGAGGAAAGCTTAAATGATACCTCATTTGTAGATTGCTACGAAGAGTATTCTCGCATATTTACAGTAAATTAAAGTATTTTTGTTTTTGGTAGCTGCTGCATACTTTTTCTGATTAAATAATACTTGATATTTACTGACATTTGTTGAACAGCAAAGTCCAACTGGTTCAGAAACCCATTTTCAGCGGAAGCCTGGGGAGAAAAGGTCTACATAAAGTACAGGCATTATTACAATTTGCATTACATTCTAATTACAGCAGAAATAGAGTTCAACTTGAATACATTGCATACAGTTAGACATTACTTGATATGTAAGTAGAGTTAAGTTTGCAGTCAAGTCTTTCTAGGATACTAGGTACACTTATTGTAAGAAGGAAAATTAAGTCATTTAGGAATAAGTTGCAGTTAGTTTTGCAGGATTTAGAAGGTGAAAGGTTTACATGTGAGATCAAGATGGAGGGAGTATGATGGTCAAGGACAGTAATGTAGACAAATGGTAAGAGTGTAGGGCAGGTACATGTGTATGAGTATATATAGTTTGAGATATGGTATGTGATGCTGTGAAGAAGAGGGGTTTTGGAAGTGGATATAAAGTTTGGAAGAGAGAGGAAATAAGATAATAGGTAGTAAGTGGAAGAGAGTGGGGAAAGAAGGGTGGTGAGGAGGTGGCAAGAAGGAAGGAATACAGGTAGTATGAGCTATATAGCGAAAAGTAAGAATTGAGTACGTTAGTCTTTGGGAGAGGAGCAAGGACACAGGTGTATGTGTTCAAACTCACACTAAAAATAATTTTAAGGTCTTAAAGGAGTCTAAGATACTGATATTTGAGGGGAGGGTATTCCATAGTTTTGCAATGGTAAAAGAGTAGAGGTTTTAACTAGATGTTCATCGTGCATACAGCTGCAGTCATAACAGATGGGTTCTCCTGCCATCAGGCGGGTCCTCGGTCGACCGAATTCCAAAGTCTAGGTCCGGTGTCAGTTGTCGTCGCTTCTTCCCTGACGTCAGTGCGACAGGGGTATAAAAAAACCAGCCGATGCCATTTTCTGCAGTCTTTCTTGCCGCGCGGTGCCCGAAGCAGAAGCAGTTCGCAAGTGCCGGTCGGCCAGCTCCTGAGATTACGAATATTTTTCAACCGAAGACTTCTAGAAAGCCAAATACCCCGTTGGGGAAACTTTTCTTGCCTCAGACTGATGTCAGACAAAGTTAATAATTGCATTTCATGTGGGAAGCAAATACCGCATAAGGATTTCCATTCCTTCTGTATACCTTGCTTAGGCCCAGACCACGATGTCTTGGCCTGTCGTTTTTGTGCTACATTCATTCAACAGACGCACTATTAAGCGTCGGGCCGAGTTCGCCCAACACCACCACGCTAAAGCCGACTACATGTGCTCCGGTTCTCAGTGAGACGCCTGCGCAGCCCCTGACTACCGATGACACTTCATTAGCGGTGTCTTCTGTGCCCGAGGTCGCAGGCTCTTCGGCCCACACCCCGACTACAGATACCGAAGTCACTCTTGGCGGGGAAACTCAGAGTTCAGACAGGCCTGCCACCTCTCAAGGTGTCTTCAGGCCTTCTTTTTCCATTAAGGCTTACACTAAATCTAAAGCAGCCATGCCTTCTAAAAGACAAGCTCCACAGGGCCCCTCTCAAGGCCCCATGCCTAAAAGCAGATGCTCAAAATGGCTGAGGATTTTATTACTCTTATCAGGGGTTCTCAACCCCCCCCCCCGGACAAAAGGCCCAGAGTGGAGGAAGAATACCTTTCCTTGGACCAGGCCTCTATTACTTCAGAGCATTCTGAGGACCAGGAACATTCTTACTCCCCTTTCAAAGATTCTGATGCAGAGGAGTCCATTCCCTCTGTCCCCCCCCCCCCCCGAGGATTACTCTTTTGGGGAAACCTTGCATACCTTGAGGGAACACTTCCACTGGGAAGGCCAAGAGTACTCAGACTCCAAGAAAAGGCTCAGGGATTTCCTCTTTCTCCCTCAGCACAGGCCTCTGGCAATACCTCCTGTCTTAGACATATTAGATGATGTGCATTCAGAGGCCAGCCTTAACCCAGATTCTTTACCTCCAGCTCCAGTCAAGCCTGACTGGTATTACCGGGTGCCTGATTTACACCAATTCCTATACAAAAGCCATGCGGCTGACCCAGAAACTATTTCACAGTGTCCCAAGGGAATTAAGGCCTCCACTGCCAAAAATCCATTACCTTCAGAGAGAGATTCCAGAGCTTTAGAAAGGTGGGGGGAAAAGGTATACACCTCGGCCACTTTAACCATGAGGGCATTAAACTGTCAGTTCCATATGTTAAAGTATCAACAGTTTTTGTTATCTCAGTTGAAAAGCAAAATGTCACAACCTGAACAACCAGACTTGAAGGAGTTGCAGGATTTGTTGCATAGTGCAGAGCAAGTCGGTAAACATACCTTGCAATGTGGTTTTGATGCTTTAGAGGCCTCTTGTAGAGCTGCTGTTACAGGATCAGTCATACGTAGACATGCTTGGCTCAAAGAGCAAACCTTTCCAGACCATGTCAAAGCTAAATTACTAGATGCACCTCTTCAAAAAGATGTATTGTTTGGTGTTAAAGCTGAGAAGGTATTAAAGAAAATGGAGGAAAAGGCAAAATCAATGCAAACAGTCAACGATTTCCTACAGGTACAACCGCCATGTTTCAGTAGAAATTGGCCTTCAAAAAATTGGTCCTTTCCAGCCATAGACAGACCTCAAAGAGGTACATACAGGCGCCCGAGAGGTAGAGGGCAATCTCAAGGATCATTTAGAGGCAGACAATGGCAAACACCTACACCAAGAGGGGGTGAGGATAGTTCACAGCCATTCAGAAAGCAGACCCAATGACTTTCCCCTTTGCATGCCAAGCAAGGCTCAAATGGCAGCACCTTTAGGCGGAAAACTGGCATTATTTTCGAAAAATTGGCATATTGTCACAAAAGACAAATGGATCCTGGACATTATAGACAGAGGCTACAGATTCCACTTTCACACCCTTCCAAAAATGAGGGGCATGCCAAACCTGCCACACAATCAAAGGGCAGAGGCACAAAAACAAATTTCAGATCTCATGGACATGAACGCTATTCAAGAGGTACCTGCACAAGAACAGGGTCAAGGTTTTTATTCCAGACTATTCCTGGTACCAAGGAAGGGCAAAGATTGGAGACCTATTTTGGACCTATCCATCCTAAACACATATTTACTCGTACCAAAGTTCAAGATGCTCACATTACAGCAGCTTCTTCCCATGCTGGGCAAGGAGTCTTGGCTGGTGACATTGGACCTCAAGGAGGCATACCTGCATGACCCAATCAGACAAGATTGCAGAAGATACCACAGATTTCTTGCAGGTTCATCCCATTATCAATTCTCTGCATTGCCCTTTGGCTTATCTACTGCGCCCAGAGTGTTCACAAAATGCCTGGCATCAGTAATTGCCTTCTGCAGACTTCAAGGGATACAAATATACCCATATCTGGACGACTGCCTGATCCAAGCGGACAGCAAACACACTCTTCTGAAACACCTGGCGTTTGTAATAATGTTGTTGAAATCTCTGGGATACACAGTCAACAAAAAGAAGTCAAGACTAATACCCTCTCAAACAATAATTTTCCTGGGTGCCAGCTTGGATACAAACACACAGATGGCCTACCTCACGCCAGAGAAACAAGGGCAATTAACTCAATACTTCAGAAAACTAGCAACCTTCACCAGGCTGACTGCAAAGAAAATCCTGCAGGCTCTGGGATTCATGGCATCTTGCATCCTGCTAATCCCATGTGCAAAGCTGCATATGAGGAAACTTCAATGGTACCTACAAAACTTATGGTCTCAACACAGCCACAGTTTGGAAACAATCATACCACTGATTCCATGTCTTCAAAAGGAATTTCTGTGGTGGGCTCAAGCATGCCAAAGAAACATAGGTCTCCCATTCTGCAAGCCTCAAACAAATTAAGTCATCACAACAGACGCCTCGGACTACGCCTGGGGGGGCGCACATGACAGATCGGTGCATTCTGGGCAAATGGTCACAAAAAGAAAAGCACCTACACATCAATCAAAAGGAAATGCTAGCAGTAATAAATGCTATTATGGCTTTCAAAGACCTACTGCATCCAGGGCAGCTATTGATAAGAACAGACAACACCACAGTGATGTGGTACATAAACATGGAGGAACTCATTCCTATCCTCTGTGCAGGCTAGCCATGTCCCTTTGGAACACGGCTCTGGAATTGCAAATCCAACTTCAAGCACAATTCCTGCTAGGGAAGGAAAACACACTGGCAGACAACCTGAGCAGAAATATGACAGATCCACACGAATGGAAGTTGCATCCTCAAGTTTTTACAATGATAATTCAAGCCTGGGGAAGGCCAGAGATAGATCTTTTTGCCACCCACAGAAATTACCAATTGACAAAGTTCTGCTCAAGGACCTTTCATCCACAGGCCTGGAAAGTGGACGCACTCTCTTTCAGTTGGACAACAATGACGGTTTATGCCTTTCCACCTCTTCCACTGCTGGCCAAAGTTCTATTAAAAGCCAGAGCAGACAGACCAAAGATGATTCTCATTGCTCCAGACTGGCCAAGACAACACTGGTACCCACTCCTGAGGTGCCTGACTCATTCCCCACCATGGATCCTGCCTCTAATGCCTCTTCTACTGACTCGGCACAACTTCAAAACTCTTCACAGTCGGCTGAAAACACTCAATCTAGCCACATGGAGAATTCCTTAAATTCACAGCAGACCCTACTCTCCAAGGAGGTGCAGGATGTCATTTTGGAGGCCATAAGGCCTTCTACTAGAAATGCCTACTCCGCAAAATGGAAACTGTTTTGTGTCTGGAATCAGAAAAAAGGTCAGAATCCTGGAATACTGAATTTACCTCAAATACTACAGTACCTAGCCGAGCTGCTAAGCAGTGGACTTTCATTCTCCTCCATCAAAATCCATGCCTCAGCCATTTCTGCAGAGTACAACACTGATCCTCCTTTATTCTCTCACCCTCTCTTAAGACAGTTCCTCAGAGGGGCTAAAAATATAACACCCCCAAGGAAGCAACCAGTACCGGCTTGGGACCTCAATTTTATTCTAGAAAAACTAACCCTGCCTCCTTTTGAGCCAGCTACTTCAACAGATCTGCAATATTTGTCATGGAAAACAGCCTTCCTTCTAGCTATCACCTCGGCACGCAGGGTTTCGGAACTACAAGCCCTCATGGCTGTGCAGCCTTTCATCATTTTCCATCAGGACAGAGTTTCCTTGCGAACCAATCCTTCATTTATGTCAAAGGTAGTATCCAGGGTAGCCTTGAATCAGGCTATCCACTTGCCTACGTTTTACCCTAATCCACAAAACAAAGGGGAGAGGCTACTACATTCCTTGGACATTCACAGACAGCTCCGTTATTTGGACAGAACAAAGCCTTTCAGAAAATCAGAGCAACTCTTTTGTGTCCTATGCTACAGGTGCTCAAGGGAAGCCTATTTCCAAGCAGACAATCTCAAAATGGATAGCCCACTGCATACGCTTTTGTTACTGTCTTCATGGTAAAACTGTACCTACAGGCATCAGATCTCACTCCACAAGGGCCACAGCCACCTCTTCTGCCTTCCTCAGGGGGGTTCCTACCAAAGATATTTTGGAAGCAGCCACTTGGAGTTCTGTACATACTTTCTCCAAGCACCATCACCTACCATTATACTCCAAAACTAGAGCGGGCTTTGCCACTGCAGTCTTGCAGGGCATCTTGGCTCCACCTAGTTCCACTTAGTGCCTACCACCCCTTTATTAGCTTTGGGATTCTACCCATCTGTTATGACTGCAGCTGTATGCATGATGAACATAGTACAGTTTTGTACCTACCATAAATGTAGATGTTCGAGTGCTAATACAGCTGCAGTCCAGGTTTCCCTCCCTCCTTCCCCTCTTGGGACAGGCCTTATGGCTAACACCTCCTCATACAACCTCATTGGAGTATTCCTTTATGGTGTATTTGCTTGCAACTACTGTTTTTTGATTATATTGCATTTGCTTTACTACATAAATTTATGTTTTGCCTTCCTTCTGGGGGCACCTGACATCTGGGGCAAGAAAAACTGAAGAAAATGGCGTCGGCTGGTTCTTTTATACCCCTGTCGCACTGACGTCAGGGAAGAAGCGACGACAACCGACGCCAGACCTAGACTTTGGAATTCGGCCGACCAAGGACCCGCCTGACGGCAGGAGAACCCATCTGTTATGACTGCAGCTGTATTAGCACTCGAACATCTACGTTTATAATTTTATAGTTTCATAGTATAGTACTAGGCTATCTGCCCTGGGGCATTTGTAAGCCTAGCCATAGTGATGTGGCTTTTGCCACCCCATGAAATGGTACAAAAATGTACAGAATAAATCTAGAATACTGTGCCTCTGTCTAGTAGTGACACAATGAAGGTCCCCTTATATAATAGAATTAGTTTACTGTGCCCCTGTCTAGCAGTGACACAGATGTGACCCCTGGGGTAAACTTTAGATCTCCCATGCACTCATCAAGATTTCTCTTGAAGAGAGTCTGTGGTAGGTACAAAACTGTACTTTATTTTGTTAGGCTTATATACTTCTAAAAGCTGTTTAGAAGTGGAACATAGATTTCTGGCTGAGGTCTATATCTGTGTAGTATAGGTTTTAATGCTGTGCAGTTGTCTGGCTTGTGTATTATTTTATGTGCTTGAGTAAGTTGTATATCACTGAGGTAATGGGGGAAATCTAGCCAATTTAATTTGTTGAGGGCATAACAGTGATGTGTGTGATAAGATAAACCAGTTGCAAATTTAGCAGTAGGTTCATGAGGATGGGGGGGGCCCCCGTACAAGAGGGAGGGAAGCAAGAAAATATTGGCAAGTGATATTTTTGGTGGGGATGTCCATGAAATGATTGTGTCTATACAGTTTGCCAAGCTTAAAATGTGTATTTTTATTGGTATTTAGTATATGATATTCAAAAGAGATTTTGTCAATGGTGATACCAAATAACTTTGTTCGAATTAAGATTTCTATTTCTGTTTAAAAGATTTACAAATGCAAAGGCAAGTTTTATGTTTTCTCTTTCACCCTTATCTAGTTTTTAATTAGTGACATAACTGTAATGGCTGTACAGAGTCCGAATTGTCTAGCGTCATAAAATGAATATTCCTCATTTCATAACTTTAAATTATATATTACGTGAGATTTCTATGGAATTTTTAATTCTTGTCTTTCTTTTTCAGAATCGGCTGTCTAAATTATGTGAAAAAGTAAAGCGACAGAAATGAAGATTGTGAACAGTTTTAACTTTGTACAGAACTTTTTTTTTTTTTAAGATAAGCTTTTTTAACTGCCGTTTGTAATCTTTCATCTACTTTTAGTTGTTTTTAGGTTAAAATATTTCCTTAGCAAAACTACTTTGTGTCTTTTAAAATCTGTTATTTAATATCAAGCAAACTTTGTGGTGGTTAATTTTTTTTGTGTGTATCTAAATATTTTTGTGTCTGTATAGTCCTTTCTCTTTTTTTTTTCCTCCCTTGTCTTTGATCTGATGCATATGAGGGGCGAAGAAAAGAAGGGATGGGGAACAAATATTTTGGATGAAGAATGTATTCAGTCTAAATTAGTCTGAATTTGCAGTCTGGAGTAGTAACTGTAAATATTTTTTTGTCTGTATAGTCCTTTCTTCTGTTTTTCTTGTCTTTGATCTAATGCCTCTGTAGAATGAGGGGTGGAGAAAGGAAAGGATGGGGAACAGATATTTTGGCTGAATGTTTTCAGTCTGAATTAGTCTGAGTTTGCAGTCTGGGCTTTACTGCAATCTTAAATTAAAAATCTCACCGAAAGTGATATTGTTTTGTATATTTTTACTGTGTTTAAACTAGCACCCAAGCATTATAAGGATCACTGATGCAGTACAAGTCCTTGTACATAGAGAATTTTAGGTATAGGTAATGCCTGAATTTGTGACCAGATTTCCAGAGATGTAGGACATCTGAGCAGAGCTGTAATCCTCCATCCCAAGGACATCAGGACGATGCTAAGATGTGAAGAGAAAAGCAGCAAGTGTGGTCTTAATTTTTTTTCACTAGGAAAAAAGTTTATGGCTGTCAGTTCTACTTCCAGACCCATAAGCACCAGGGTTTGTGAGCATTTTTTTCTTATTTATAATTATTGAGATTGCCATTGTGGATTGTTTTCAGTTGCCCATGATATTCCCTTTAAAAAAATCACAAGTGTGCATGCTGAAGATGGATTACACTGAAAGATTATAATTCATTGCCTCTTCTGTTTGAATAGGCTATCCAGCCTTGTCTTGGGAGATCAGTAAAACTTGGAATAAACCTCTACTGCCTCATGCCCAAAGTTCTAGGGCCTTCTGTGTTTCTCCTTCATTTGTACTCCAGGAAAATTGTTTTGGAAGGATTCTTAGGATATGGGGCAATGTGGCCTTGGTGACCTTTGTACGTAAGCCTGAGGTGTCCTGCTGGAGAGGCACAGTAGTATCCTTTCTGTGCTCCAGCACCTCCTATTTCGTACCCCACATTTATTGGCTCTGCAGAGGTAGACTGGTAGGATTCCAGCATTGCAAGCAGGCCAAACCTGAATAATTTCTGTAACCAGAAACTGATTTCAAGGTGTCTGATGCAGATTGCCAGATGTTCCAACAGTTGATCAGCAGTCACAGATAACTGATGTGGTTCCTTCCATTTTAAGCTTTCATTATCCAAAGTTCATCTGTCCCTGGCACCTGACCTAGCTCATGCTTATTTTGGTAACTATTTAAATGTCAAGACCAGCTTCAGTGAGTCCTGAAATAGAGACAGACTGGCTGAAAAAAAAATTACCAAGTCTGAGGTGGCCATTTCTCAAAATATTTCCTTTTCTCAGAGGTATGGCAATGTATGTGTTTCTGTGTGTGCATGTGTAAATGTGTATGTATATATATATATATATATATATATATATGTGTGTGTGTGTACAGGGGGGCTGACCCACTGCAAAAAAAAAAAAGTTTAAAGAAGTATTTGATATTCACTCTTTTCCTCTTTTCTTCCCCCTGGAGTATCAGCACTCTGTGTTGCAAGTGCTGCCCCTGCAGTTGGGGGGGGGGGGGGCTTATTTCAGTTATAGAGAATATACAGCATATATGACAGGCTTGGCAGCAGGTTACACTCCTCACTAAGGCCTCAGCCTTACCTGTAGTTTTGCCTGCAAACAGAGGCTTCTCCCTTGCAGAGAATTCAGATTCAACCTACCCAGACCCATTAGATTTCAACACTGAAAAATAGTGATGTCAACAACTTTGTGTGCTGATTTCCTAACCAGTATATAAAGATTGAAAATATTACAATGATTTATAAAAAGAAAACTGTGGACTTTTATGAAGCATTATTCCTACTAAAACATGGCAAAATTTGAGACATTTAAAAACAAATGACTTGCAGTAACTTAAATTGTAACTACAAATCTCCAAAAGAAGAAAAGCAGTTTGACTGTCAAATTGGAGGTATACACAGTTAACTGCCCACTGCAGGTGAAATGAAACTATTAGCCTGTTTTACAACACACAATCTGCCATATCCAAGGCCACACATGTCAAAAACGTCCCACTGCTGAAGGTTCATAACCAGAGGCATAGCAAAGAACCAGTTGGGTACCGAGACTCAATTTCTGATATTCAAATAATGAACAATCACTTTCTCTGGGTAGTTCCAAGTCAAAGACTAGAGCCCTGTGTAGTGCTGCTGTTCTCCTAATGTGAGACCAAGTGCAGTCCTAGCTGAAGGTGTAACAAAACAGTGAGAACAGGTAAAACAAAATAGTTCTAATTGAAAACATCAGAAATTGAAGCATTCTTGAGTTCTCAATACAGAAATAATTGAAGGAAAAATGACACCAGCAGGGGGAGTATAAAAGGTACAATAATAATGGACATGCCCAGTGTTTAGTGTCCTGGGACCTACAGAAAGGACCACATGTGATGGACAGAAAATTCTCTGGTTAGCCTACCTCATAGTTCATGGACAAAAGAAAACCGTGGTTATGGGAAACGTGTTTGGAAGACCAGCATTGGAAACAAAAGAATTCTCCATCCCCAGTCCTCCACTGAAAATGTCAAATGTGCTACAGTCTGTTGCAAGCCAAGTGCTACTGTTACTAAACTGGGATATGTGTCTGTGCAAAGCACACGCTTTCCAGCAGTAAAATTGTGTGTGTGTGTGTCGGGGGGGGGGGGGGGGGTTAAACCATTAGCATACTTGACATATAAAAGCAGTAATAGTGCAAGTCTGACCAAGGTTATTCTGTAAGCCGCCAACTGCCACCATTTTATTTGATGACACCATTGCCCTACGTTACCCAACAGGGGACATTTCCTTTAATGACACACTGTACATTATGGGAGAGAACTTTAAATGAGTAAGTGGTAATTGGAACTTTAGGTTGTGGAAGAACACAGACTGCCATCCCAGCTGCAGTTCAGGCCTATAAACGTGCTTCTCAGAAGCTAGATTCCCAGTTGCTCACACCAAAATAGCCTAATTTCGACACGAAGCAAGAAATGTGCAGGTTTGTATATCAACTCACTGTTAGATCCTAGAATGGTGTCTACGGATGCAGAAAGGCATCTAAATTAACAACACCTATCCTAACGATAAAAGCAGTGTGCTGTACTGTTTTGTAGAGGGGCTAATACTTTGTCAGCCTTCAGAATTCAACCCATAAACTACCTTCTCCATATATTTATCAGGAGTGCATTCCAAGTAGAACTGAAGACATGACAAAGGAATAGGAAAATGACTTTGAATGGCAGACTCTCTGATCAAGCTCTGACTATTCTGACATGCCATAAAATGCAGCTAAAATGGTGTCCGTGCCGTACTGGGTGGGGGCTACTACATGCACCATTTTCGAGAGGTGTGTCTAAGAACTCAGTCCTCTTAGATGCTGTCGATATTCATTTATTGAAAGAATCTTTAGATAAAGGTCTGTAATTTGAACCTCCTTCCCAAGAAATCTTTAAAAGAATGGAAAAGAAGCATTTTCACCCTCCTTTTTCCAATGTACTGTAGATATCTGCCACCACATTGACAATTCTAATGCATGTAGTTTAGGGCAAAGCATGTCACAAAAAAAATTATGAAAGAAAAATAGGCATGGGGATAATAACAGTAAATGATAGAGAAAACAGCAAAATAGAAGAATGAAAAATTGGTTCCTCTTATCCCCTTCCCCTTGTACCCGCATGCTGGGTAGGAGATAGTCTTGCTCAAAGAAAACTGTTTTGGCCTGTCCATAAAGGTAAGAGAGAGAAATATGTACAGATTACAAGGTAAAATTCAGTCCGTTCCATTCAATGGATGCCCTTCCAGCTTATATCCATTATAGAAGAGCTGCTAAACAAGGGTCCCATTGCTTGAACAGAAAACATTCTACTTAAGGTTATTCTAATACCAAAAAAAGGATATTATCTGAAGACCAGTTGTGTACCTTTTAAGATTAAACAAGAAAGCTACTGGTCAGAAAGCTGAAATGCTCTCATATGCTCTGCTTTCCTGTACTCATAAATAAAGAAGCATTAATGACTCTGGATGTGGAGGATTCCTACCCATGTATTCCTATTCCCAGTAAGATGGTAAACACTGGCAATTTATCCATCTCTGTTATTTGGCCTGTTCACTGTCTCCAGCATATATTTTTTTTTACTGGATGCTTAGTGTGTGGGTGTGTGTGTGTGTGTCACACACACAAGGGAAGTTCACATATGCCAGTGCAGTATCAGTGGAGCAATAGGTAGCGCAATTGCCTTTTGTGCTGAAGGATGTGGGTTCTGTTTTCATAACGGGTAGATTGATAGCTGACCCTGCAATTCAGCATGGGCGGGGGGTGCTGCACTTCTGAATATGTTATCCTTTGGATGAGGTATTAAACTGTGGCCCCATCTGGTTGAACTGGTGGAAGCTCAGGTGGATGTAAAAGATCTCATGGCACCTAGGGGTCCTTTATTTAACAAATCATCTGATGTTAATCTTCATTCCATTCATCACTGATGGGTTATCAGCTCCTTCCTCAGAAACCGATTCGGTCTTATACCAAGCTTGCACCAGCCAAAAACTCTCGAGCTAAGCTTTTACCCATAATACCCTTCTCCCTGTTAACTCTGATCTCATTTGCCACGTAGCCGTAAAGCCATGTTCAAGCCAGCTCTCTGCTAAGTCTTAAATTTTTTTTGGATATATAGTGTTTATTGGAAAGTCTTGATAGTTTATTTATCTGTTATTTTGTCTGCTTTCTACCCTTTTAAAATTATGCTAAGTTTCTACCCTCTCCTCCAAAACTTTCCTGTCATACTATCTGTTGGTAATCTTTGTACCATCGCTGGTACACTCCCTTCTTTCCTACCCACTGTGGTAATCTTCTACCATTCTTGGTATTTTCCTACTGGTCTTTGCCTAGCTGTGTATATAATATTAATATTTTTTTATTTTATTTACTTGTTTCTTGCTGCCTTTGATAGTACTGGTATTTTAACATGTCTGAAAAAAGGGCACTTCAGGCTTCAAACAATGTCTGAAGTGTGGGAGAAAAATGCAGAATAGCGACGCTCATGATAACTGTGTGTATTATTTGGGAGTGCCTCATCTCTCTGTTCTACCTCCTTGCTCTATTTGTCAGGGTTTTAGTTCCTGTACGTTGAATGAAAGAAAGAATAAGTTGATATTAAAGGGCCTTCTTAAATCGCCCTTTTCAGAGGCTCTGTCTGCGTCAAAGGGTTCACCCCTCCTAGGAAAGAGAAGAAGAGGCCACATTCAGTTCCCTCCTTCACACTCTGGTGAGGAGAGGCAACCTAAGCCCAAACTGGCGAAACTTTCCTTTCCAGACCAGAAACCAGCTTCTACGTCACCGATTTCAGTACAGTCTACTACAATATCGTTGGCGCCTCCTTCAGCACTGACACCGTCTACGGCACTGGCTATGCCTAAATCACAGATTTTTGACCTCCACATCGATCTTGGCAATCACTCACTCAAATGTACACCCCTCCCTTGGTCATCTCAAAACTGGAGATGGTGGTGCCATTAGACACTCAAGCACTGACCCAATAATTCCTCTTTCTTGAGGCAGGTATATAGCCCCTTCTTTGAGTGACCAGAGTCTGTTGGGGATATCCACAAAATCCACCAGGAGCCTCTCCGAACTAGACGTGGTGCACCTTGTCGACCAGCTGCTGCCAGCCAGGAGGATTCCTACAGATTCAAAAACCCAATTCCTTCTTGGAATACTGAATATTGCTTCACGGACTCCATCTTACTCTCCTCCTTCAACCTCCTTGCAGGTTTTGAGGCCCATGACACCGACTCCTCTCTTGGCACCCACAGCTTCAGTGCCAATAGTGGAACTCACTTTGGCCCCGGAGCCGATGCTTTGGCCTTCGTCTCCTGCAAAACCAGGTCTTCCTCAGAACAAGGATTGGACTACAGGCCGAACCTGTCTACGGTGCCAGGAGCCCCGTCTGTACTGATCCCTCTTTAGGCTCCATTCTTGGGAGCAGGCTCAACTGAGCGGGGTGTGACCCTGGTTCCAAGGTTGTCCTTCTCTGTTCCAGGCTCTCACCTCTCTTCGGGCGGCCCTGCGTTCCAAGCAATGGAGAGGTCCCTTGTCTCCGTAGCAAAACCTGCGGCATCAGAGCCCCAAACATGTCATCCTCCTGAGCTGCAGCTGTCCCGGGACATCGAGCATGACAGCCCAAGAGACCCTTTTGCAGGGTGTCCTTTCATCCAGGTCTTTCTCAGAAGGTCCCACTGGGGAAGTTTCAAAGAAGAAGTCTTGCAAGAGGAAGCACGTGGACTCCCTTGAGGAGTCCCTTACAGAATATATGGATTATGATGAAGGGGAAAGGGTCCCCATGATCACCCCCTGAAGATGTTTCCCTTTGGAGACATCCTTGAGATATTTGAAACAGAGGATTGATTGGAAGCCCAAAAATCTTTCCTTCAAGGAATCTGTGTTCCTGCAGGCTTTTCGTGCTCGGCCATCTACCACTTGGGTCACCCTGCCGCCAGACAAACTAGTTTAGCTTGTGGTACAGTATGCCTGGATGAACCCTGACTCTGTTGAGGCAACCCCATGGAGACTAGACAAGATTCTGTCTCCCTCTGGAAAAAAACCCACATTGGTCTAAAGGTTTACTAGTAGATGCGATGGTGGTGACGGCGGCCACAAAGAGCGAGCTTGCTGAGTTAGAGCCACACTGTTCACCCACCTAACAGAGTTCCGAGTGGTGGACAGAGTGGGGAAGCAAGTATCTGAAGTAGGAGATTCATTTGTCTGCAACCTGTGGGTTATGGATCCGATATCGGATCTGAACCGGCATGGTTTATCCAGCTATGGATCCGAGCTCCTAGCTCCTCCCCTCACCCATAATGCCCTTCTCTCCCTACATGACCTCAGATCTAGTTTGCCGCGCTGGTAACCAGTTGGATCGTCTTGAGCTCTTCAGCTAAGTGTTTCTAAAACTCTTAAAAAGTTTCAGATTACTTTCTTTTAGTTAATTCTGTGTGATTGTGTTAGGTTTCCTTTAGGTTTTTCATAGTTTTGGGTTAAAATTTTACCTCTAAAATCTTATCTTTAATTCCCTCCCCTCGCTGGTTCGGAGTTTTGTTTGAGTGTGTTGTATTGGGGCCTTGTGTGCGTGCTAGTTTAGCACTAATTACTTGTTTTTTTTTCTTTTTGGTTAAAAAAAAAAAAAAAAAAAAACTTTAGTTATGTCAGAAGCCCCAAAGGCATTTTTTTCGAAGTGCTCCGAGTGTGGCCATAAGCTTTCCCCTGCTGATGGCCACACTCTGTGCGTTCGATGCCTTGGGGTTGAACACCTCACTTCTGGATGTTCCATTTGTGCAGGGTTCAACCCCAGGGCATTGAAGGAGCGGAGGTCGAAGCTGGTCCTGGCGGGACTTCTGCCCCCGGACTCTGCTTCGGCCTCTGCTCCCGTGGTGGGTACTGTTGCTACAGTCCCCTCCTTGCCTGCTCCCCCTCCTCCACCTGGGACTCAACCTCCCGCTGCTGGGTTGGAGGAGAGGGAGGCCATAAAAAAGGACCGGAGAGAGAAGCACCACAAGTGGCGGGCCGAGACCTCCGTTTCGGCCCCGCCAGCTAAGTGGGCTTCTCCTCCAGCCTCCTTGGCTGCTGGCTCCCCCCCCCCCCTCGGCTCCGGTCCCCGTGCTTTTCACCAGGGCTGAGGAGGAGGAGACCCGATCTCCGTCGAGGCTATCGAGGCGGCACTCAAGGCCTACCTCGGTAGCCTCTTCAAGGTCAACATATAGCCTTTCCGGCGCCGATCTGGACCGGATGATGAGAAGGTTCATCCAGGCCCAGATGCAGATGGGAGTGCTCCTGCCTCCCCCCCCCCCCCCCTCTGGGGGGGGGGAAGCTTGACCCCATTTTTCAAGCCCATAGCGCCTTCTCCGACCCGCTACCAGGGTTCAGAGCGTTCGGAGCCGGGCAGCTTCGGAGCCAGGGGTGGGTCGGCGCCGATAGTACTAGGTACTTCGGATCCGACCCTGCCCTCGAGTGTTTCGGATCCGACCTCTCGGAGCCTGGCTCCGAGCCGGATCCGGGGACTCAGTGTGCCTTGCGCCCGTCTGTGTCGGGCGCACTGGTCCCTCGGATCCGAGTGTCGGCGCCGGTTCGATCCACTCTTCGGATCCGAGGGGGAGCAGACTTTCGGATCCTTTGGTCGAGGCTGGCTCCCCTTCGGCTTTTGATGTAGTGGAGAGGGCTCTGTTGAGGGCTTCCGGTCCCCCGGCACTTGCTTCGGCTCCGTCCCGCACTCCATCTGCACTGGGTCAGGCTTCCGCCATCCGGCCATTGGGACAGCCCGCTTCAATGCCCCAAGCTGTTCCATTGGAACAAGACACTGCTTGCGAGGGCTCCTCGGACAGCCCCCCCCCCCCCCCCCCGAGGAAGCACCTCACAAGCACATGTGTAAAAGGAGGCACATAGACTCCCCCGAGTCTTTAACTGAAGACACGGATTTGGAGGAAGGGGAAGGCTGCCCAATATCACCCCCCGAGGATGTCTCCTTTGGAGACATCATGGAAATGCTTCGCATATGGGGTGGGTGGTCTGCCCCTAAGTCTTCCTCGGACGAGTCCGTGTTCTTGGAGGCATTCGAAGCGGGCCCGTCTACCTCTTGGGTGTCCCCTCCTGCCGACCCCCTGGTGGACCTTATTACCACCAGGGCGTGGAAGGAACCGGACACCGTGGAGCCAATCCCCAAAAGGCCAGACAGAATCCTTAGCCCCCCTGCAGACCGTGCCCACTGGAGTAAGGGACCTCCGGTAGATGCCATGTTGACGGTAGCAGCCACCAAGAGGGAACTCGCCCAGGAGAGTCCCTCAATCCATCCTCCGAGCAAGGAGTCTCGGATGATGGACCACTTGGGGAAGCGAATGTTTAGTTCAGCGACCTTCTCTGTGAGGGCGCTCAACTATCTGGCACATGTTATCAGAATGCAGCGCGATCTTATTAAAGAATACGCTGCATCCCACCCAGAGTCCATGTCGGAGGAGGACAAACTTTTGCACTCCACCCGTATGGCCACTCTTAGGTCCGTGACGAATACCTCTATGCAGTTGCTGTCCCATGCTACTGAGGGAGCCGCTAGAGCTGCAGGAGTAGGCCTAGTCACTAGACGCCAGGCCTGGCTCCGCCATTGCGATTTCACGGAGCCCTTCAAGGCGTCTTCATGACGCCCCGCCGATGGTTCTGTCCTTTTTGCAAAGCGGTTCGCGACACCTTGACCCAGGCGAGAAGGGCGGAAGACGCCGTCTGCCGTCGGAATCCGCTTCTCTGTGCCCCAGAGGTCCTACTCTAGGAACCAAAAGGGCCAGAAGAAGATGTGGTTCCGGAAGTCGCAGCAATCCCAACCCGCTCCGGACAACCATTCCTTCCGTGGCAGAGGAGGACAGGGAGGATGCTGCCCCAGGGGCAGAGGGGCTCCCAGGAATTTCGGGTCCAGAGAACCTTTCTCTGAACGGCCCACGCAGCAGCCCTGAGGGATTGCCTGACTGCTCCACTCTGGAGGCAGTCGGGGGATGTTTTTCGGAGCACCTAGCGGCATGGGAGTCCATAACATCAGACCGCTGGGTCCTCCGCATTATATCCAGAGGATACAAGATCCCCTTTCATCACGTCCCAAAGCTAAAATCCCTCCCCGACGTTCCACCCGGTCAGTGGGAGGCCGCTTCAGCAGAAATTGGCCATCTGCTGAGGAAAAGAGCCATCCAGCCCGGGCGCCGAGACCAGAGGGGATCAGGGTTCTACTCCAGGTTCTTTTAGTGCCAAAAGGCGGGGACCAAAGACCAATTTTAGACCTGTCCCTATTAAACCTGGCAGTTTCCAAGGAGAAGTTCCGGATGGTCACTTTGCAATCCATCCTCCCCCTCCTGGGAGAGAATCACTGGATGTGCTCTATAGACCTCAAGGATGCGTACTACCACATACTGATGGACAGACGTTTCAGGAGGTTTCTTTGCTTCCGGCTGGGAGCCAGTCACTACCAGTTCAGGGTCCTTCCCTTTGGTCTCACCACAGCCCCCAGGGTGTTCACCAAAGTATTAGCAGTGGTTGCGGCCCACCTGAGGCTTCAGGAGGTGCAGGTCTTTCCGTACCTGGACGACTGGCTTCTCACCGCCCCAACAAGGCATCTACTTTCCTTGGCGCGAGACTCTCTTCTTCATCTAGCTCCCTGCCTGGGCATCACGATAAACGTAGCAAAATCCAACCTGGCCCCTACTCAGTTGATAGAATTTATAGGTGCCAGGTTAGACACGAGGGAGCTAAGAGCCTTTCTCACAGCCGACAAAGTTCGGAATCTGCGACTCCAGGTGCGGGCCATCCTCCACTCCAGCTCAGTTCCGGCGGAATTGGTCCTGAGGGCTCTAGGGTCCATGGCGGCAGCGATATCTCTTCTTCCTCTCGCTAGGTTCAACATGCGGGTCCTTCAGTGGACACTTCAAGTTCAGCGGTCTTACCTTGCTCCCTCTGCATCATCCCATTGCGATCAGCAAGGCTTGCAAGCGGTCTCTCTTGTGGTGGCTCCATTCTCAGGATCTCCACGGAGGCCGCCCCTTTTGTGCTTCTCCCCCTCTCGCCACGGTGACCACGGACGCCTTCCGCCTCGGGTGAGGGGGGGGGCATTTTGCAGGCTGGACGGTCCAAGGCACGTGGAACGACTCAGACCTCCCTGCATATCAATGTTCTAGAGATGAGAGCAGTGCTCTTGGCGTTGCGAGCACTTCAGGCCTTTCTTCCCCTGGGAACAATTGCGATTCAGTCAGACAACATGTCGGTGGTCTGGTACATCAACAAACAGGGGGGAACCAGGTCTTATCCTTTATGTCGAGAAGCCATGAGAGTGTGGGAATGGGCGATCTCCACCAACCGCTTTCTCATCGCAACGCATATTCCGGGTCGGTCCAACATCCTTGCGGACAAGCTCAGTCGCACCATTCTCTCCCGTGCAGTGGTCTCTCAATGCTCAAGTAGCGAAGCGTATCTTCGCAGTGGGGAACTCCTTGTTGCGATCTCTTTGCGTCTCCCTTAAACACCAAGTGCGACAGTTTTCGCTCTAATCCCTCCTCCAGGGGATTCCCCAAGAGACGCTCTGGTGCATGCTTGGCCTCCCGGTCTTCTTTACGCTTACCCCCCTTTGCCTCTGATGCTCCAGGTTCTTCAGAAAGCCTCTTGGTTGGGGTGTAGAATGATCCTCATTGCCCCATTCTGGCTTCGACAGATCTGGTTCCCTTACCTAAGGTCTCACTCTGTGAATCCACCTTGAATTCTAGATCCCATTCCGGATCTGATATCACACGCATCGAACCTACCAACTCCGAATCCTGACAACCTGAAGCTAACTGCTTGGCTGCTCCAGTTCCACTCCTAATTAGGACTCCCGGTATCTCATCCCCCGTTAAGGCCATCCTGGTAGCGGCTCATAAACCATCTACCAGAAATGTTTACCGCAGTAAATGGAAACGATTCTCCATTTGGGCGGAGCAGCAGGGTCTAGATCCCTTCACGGTTCCCCTTCCTCTGGTGCTAGACTTCCTTACCACTCTAATGATGGTGCCAGTAGTTCCACGGTCAAAGTGCAGCTTGCGGCCATTTCTCACTATCATGTTGGTCTTGACTCGGGACTGCTTATGTCCGCCAAATTATGTAAAATCTTCCTAAAAGGCACCTTTCTCCTTAGACCCCCTGTCAAGCAAGCGGTTCCACCATGGGATCTTTCCTTGGTTTTTCAGGCCTTGACTGCTCCCCCCTTCGAGCCTGCGGCCACAGTAGATCTTAAATTCTTATCCCTGAAGACTGCCTTTTTAGTAGCCATTACTTCGGCCAAAAGAGTTTCGGAACTTCAAGCCTTATCCATGAAGCCACCTTACTTGGTCTTCCATCCGGACCGCGTATACCTCAGGACCAATCCCTCCTTTCTTCCTAAGGTAGCTTCGGAAGCAAACATTAATCAGTCCATCAACCTCCCTGTTTTCTTTCCTAAATATCAGAACAAGGGTGAATACAAGCTGCATTCCTTGGATGTTCACAGGCAACCGTTTTTATCTTAACAGGACAGCTGGTCATAGGCAATCCGACCAATTGTTCATTTCCTTTGCCAAATTCAATCTGGGTAAGCCAATTTCCAAAGTCTCCTTGTCACGCTGGATTTCGCAGTGTATTCTTTTAGCTTACCAAGCTTCTGGGAGGCCCGCACCAGAGGGAGTCCATGCCCATTCGACCCGGTCAGTTTCTACCTCAGCGGCCTTTAAAGCTAGGATTCCTCTGGATGACATTTGTTCAGCAGCCACTTGGGCGTCATCTCATACCTTTATTTCTCATCACAAGCTGGATATCACATCTAGAGGTAGAGCATCCTTTGGCTCCGCGATGCTCCGGAATATCCTTCCATGACGGCCGCCCAAGATTCAGGTAGCTGGGGACTCTGTCCCACAGGTTACAGACAAATGAATCTCCTACTTCAGATTTAGAAGTTATGTACTTACCATAACGTTCCATCTGAGTAGGTGGATTCATTTGTCTGCAACCATCCCGCCCTCCTATCCCCCTGGCCTTGTCAGTTTCCTGCATAGAATGTGTTACCCGTTTCTAGGGTATTTTGATACAGGGCAAACTCGAT